>NW_019213599.1:0-37168 GCF_002532875.2 Varroa jacobsoni | reverse complement strand
AATATTAGGTAGGACATTTTGTTGTTTATATTTTATATATATATATATATATATATATATATATATATATATATATATATATATATTTTTTTTTACATTTATATGTATACAATGTTTATGTTGATTACATTTTTCCTGGAATTGTGCTAAATATTATATTTAAAAATACATTATTCTATATAGTGAGCCTGTTCTTTATGTGCTATTCCCTAGAACGAATTTATTTCAAGCAGCGAGTTTTAAAAATTCCTTTACATTCGCTGAAAATCCTCGCTAGTCGTTAAAAATATATAAAGTGTATAATTTTGCGATGATGTTGTGTACATTTTGTAGGAAAATCAGTATTATATGTCGAATTTAGATCGTCTAAGTTTGCACCATTTTTATAAACACGGCTGATAAGCTTATAAGACACATATCAATATTTCTAACAGATTTTATAGTGAATCCGAGTATTTTATATCATTGACTTTATAGTATTTGTTATAAAGGGTGCGTTTAAATTAAGGAGCTTTAATTTAGATGTAATTAAACAAATACGCCGCCATGCCTCGAGGTTCTACAGGCAGATGAGTAACTTTTTCAGTAAAAACCTTATAGTTCTCGAATGTGGAAATGTTAACTTAACGTTATTTTATTAGAATTTGTAGGTTTACTAATTTCGTCCTGCAGGTAACTGCTTGATCATGCCTTATAATGCGTTGTTACGTAATTTAATTAAGAATATAGAATGTATATACAGTAATTACCTACTTTAGCACGATGGCAACTTTTTCTCTGTTGCTACCTATAGTAGTCGAGGGTACACACCTACTCGATGCTAAACGACAGCCTCATCATTCACACCTTTGATATTCCGTGCCTATGTATATCCTATGTACTTCCGGGACTTCAGCAAGTGGCCTATTAAAATCTATATTAGACAATTCAGGATGTTTACACACATGATTAATTTAATGAATTAATTAAAATTCTTCTACGACTACGTAGCCGTAAAAACACGCCAAATGGCCAACTGGTTTTCTGCACTTTAACGGGCCATTACGAAAAACACACGAAGCCAAGTTTCGTTTCGTCAGTTATTCGAACAGCAGTTTAGCGTGCCTCGTTTAGCCTTCGAAAGCTACAATTCAGGAAGTTCAAAGTTTATTTCCAGTGATGGAGTAACGTGGCCCCTGCACCTCATTTCACCACAATCTTCATCGAGGCGGTATCATCGAGTTTCGTCATACCCGGATCTCCCGTCAGTGTCGATTCGCCGTCCTAAGACCTCCCTCTTTTCGCCGCTCGACCTTCGTAAGTTCCTGAAGTAAATTTGGAGTCGAATGGCCAAATATAACCTGCGACTCGAGACTCAACGAATGGAATACTCGTGAGCCGAAAAAATACAAAGAGGGAACGCGCCATCGCCGTAATTGCAGTTACTTATCTCGCCGTCATCGTCTGTTCGATCTCCAGCAGCAACCGGCGGCCGGAGCGGTTTTGTAGCTGCTAGTTACTGCTACTGCACCCCGCTGAGAGGCAGATGAATATTTCAGACGTTCAGTATGCTGCCGCTAATGGCACTACTACGAACTGCCGACCTAGCTGAAAATGAGCGTGAATGATACATCCCGTTTGTCTCAGCTGCTACTATGACCACCACCGCTGCCGGTAGATATATTACCATGCTCACGATAGCACCGCACGTCTATTCAAAGTAGCAGATCTGGTCAAACTACGAAAGCTGGCACAAAGCCGCTGAAGGCAAACATTTTACCCGTGAAACGTCAGCGCAATGTTCCAGTGAAAAACCAGCCCGTAACACAAATACGTTTAAGATCCAGCCAAAGATAGGCGTACATATTCAAACATTTCTCGATTGCGTACAGGTCGACATGTGTCTTGGCGCACATGTAGGATCATGTGGTATATATGCGCTCATATTCCCCCACGTGTTTTCTAGCTTCTCCGACAGTATAGCAACATTGTACGAAGCGCTACTCGAGTCTCACTTTGTTTCTATACGTCCGAACAATCGTATCATAACAAATGATGACTGCAGACTACTCCGAACTTCTCGCTGTAGATGCAAATAGCAAAAAAGCGGAGACACATCCTGACTGCATATCTATTTCTCTCTACCAATCGAAATTCCCGGACAATGAGGATAAGGACATAGTAGCCAAGAAAAAAGCGAAATGGCAGCAGAATGGCTCGAGATAGGGGCAAACAGAGTAGACGCAAAGAAGATGACGCCGGTAAGATGAGCCACAACTGGTCCAGCGTTCCAATAAAATTAGTTGTTGCCCCACGTCTCGCTAATGAACATTTGATTCTTACCTGCCTTTGTTCCTAGGCATTGTCCACAACTTTCACCAATTTACTCTTCTTTCCTTTCCTTCTTCCTTTATCTTTGGCGGCTTTTCCAATCTCTCAATAGTAGGCACAGCACGCGGCGGCAAATGATATTCGCCGTGGTAGCGCGGCACCATGCAGTGATGAAGCGACTGAAAATGCGGCAACAGACAGCCGGCTCCGCGCAATGCATCAGCTAGGACAACACATTGAGGAGTTGGCAAGGGATAGTTTCTTTGCAACGTTAAGCCGTTCTACGTGCCTGGCGCCACGTCCAACCATCATGTCAGGCCTATACGCCAATTGGATGGCGGTGGTTTAAGCTAGCATATATCTGGGTAACGGCCACAATAAGCGATACAAGCGTGGACAGCTGTTGCATTGCTGATCTTGTAGCTGTGACGCTGTTGTCATCGCCATTTGACCCTAAGCTGGCAGTATCTTGAACAAGATAGCTTAATTCATAAACGAGCCATCAAGGGCATCCGAGACTGGCTGCGTCTACGGAATGTCCAGCTCCAGCCTGTTCCTCCTAACCTCTTACCTACTTCTTTACAGAAGCTAGCCGCCTGTCTTTTAAACCAACCCCCGGACATTAAAGCGAAAATTACAGGTTTTACGGTACATAAAAACAAAGCAAAGAAAAAATGTTATTTGCTTGACGGCTTTGCTTGACAGGTCGGTCCCAGGTGCAGCTCTTTCAATTCAGTGATGTGTTCCGCGTACGTTCCTAAGCCACGTATAGCACCACAGGCAGCTGTAGTGGCGGTAACAGTAACAGGGGCAGCAGCGTTTGCAGGCGTTTTCATAGCTCCGGTCTATCTAATTAGTCTAATATTTATGACTCATTCCTCGTAACTGTCCAGGTCCCAGCCCTATTCCGCCATCGTAATCCATACTCCCCATTGGGAACATACGCATAAAGGCATCGCTTCTACTGGAATTCCAAATGCTCACCATGGCATAGAGGTCGCAGTGAGTCTACAAACAAGCCAGCAAACCCCTGCGAGCCTATGCAGTTATCTTCTGTCCCATCATAACAAGACATGCAAAACAGTGGAACAGTGTTTTGGGATTGTATGCCGGCCGGACGCTCTGGCGCTCAGCTAGTTGGCCTGCCAGATACTCTAGCGCGAAAAGCTATCGTAGCACGAATTGTCGGTAATACATTTGTTGCCATATGCAGCCACCGTCGCAGCCGGTGTTGTTGCACGGTTGAAACAACTTAGCACTTGTGCTTATTGCCACGCCATATTGTTGTTCTTCTATACCAGGGGCAGACAAGAAGTCAGGCGAAGAGCAATCATGGCGATTGCCCGTGGCTTCCTTTTTGCGCTCGCCTGACGGCATATCATCGGCGTCCTACTACTTACACCAGAGCGTTTCCCTTAGAAGAAACCCAAAAGGGTTTCCAATAGGCGTAGTTCACGTTTGAACAGCAACTCCGTTTGGGGGGGGGGGGATATTTACTTTGCCGTACGTAAATGGCCACTATTCGAACCCACTCTAAAGACTCACACCAGTAAAACAAGTAGCCGAACGGATACGAGAATCTTACTGGGAGCCATGCGCGTCATGAAAATGGCTGCTGTAGAACGAAGTCTGGCATCTGGTCTGTCGGCCCCTGGCCGTCTCTACGTTCTTGTTGGCTATCGTGAGACGAGAATATAAGCACGGTTTGAAACTAAACTGATAATGCTATGTCGAATTAGGCTTCGGAGTGGAAATGGGAAAATGCTGCTCTAGTGGGCTGAACACAACCACTGGACATTAACATGCCAACTGACAGCTACAGAAAATAGAACACACTTAAACAGACGTGGTAAATGAATGGCTTGCAGCTTGCACGAAAAGGTGGTAAGGCAAGATGCGCCAGTGTCTAGGACAGTGTATTTGGATAAAGCCTGCTGTGTAAAAAATCGTCTCCACATTTCTCCATCTCTCCGCCTATTTTTTAACCCCCCCCCCCCTCCCCGCACTTGCCAGTCCTTTCACACTTTCCACTTTTTTCCCTATAGGCCACAAGCGTTGAGAACCTCGCGCATACTCTGGCGTAACAGAAATCATTGGCCTTCTACGCATTGCATCAGTTGAGACACAGCGAAGCCACCTGCACCATTGCCGCCGTATACACTTTGCTTCTGTCACGATATCGTTGGCTGCGACTGGAGATCTGGTGTGTGCTTCCAGGCCTTTCTCGCTTCATTCTTCTTCGTTTTCAGCCTATTATGCTTTGTGCATCCGATCGATGCGGCTCAGCGGGAGTGACAGGCATTCGCCGAAATCGCGCAGTCGTTTGACCATCTACTTTTCGTATATATAATGTTCTGCTACTGCCACTGCTTACCAGTGCCCCTGCAGTGAATACTTTATACTGCCATGTTGGTGGCCGGAACCGCATGGCGTGTTGCAGTCCACTGGCTGTTCTTTCTTTCCTTTTTTTTTTCTCTGTAGTAAATAGCGCACAAGCACACGCAGAAGCAGATGGAAACCGGTGGTGAATCGGCTGTGTGATATGGCGTCCGGTTTCTCATGGCAACCCAACTGTGGACTGATGGGTCACTTTCTATAGACATGGCAAAATCTCGCAAACGGCCTTGCAGCGACGGTCAGGATGGATGTTCGCGAGGTCTACGTAGACTGTGATAGCCCTGCAGGCTAGAAGAGCCAGTCGGGCTCAGTTTGGCTAGAACGGCGGAGATTGTCCCGTCTACCCCGGTTGCCCCAGACAAACGGCAGCAGCATGCGGCACCTCGCTACAAGCTGTTGTTGCCCGACAACAATTGCAATCCATTTCTGTGAAGGATTAGGGGACCATAGTTGTACCATCAGGAAAAGACATGAGGGTAGGTATAGCTAAGGCTTTACAGAGTAGTCGCCGTGGTGCCTGAAACTAGCACCATTGAGGTTTACCTTCCTATGCTTAACAGCGTAGGACGACCAGTTTAAGGTTGCGTGCAAGCACGGTGCATAGAGGTATATCCAAAGAAGTATATAGGCGTGTCTGTCCCGTTCAGGTTAGTGTTGCGACGAGACAATTAGACAGAGAAAGAAAGATATAGAGAAAGATAAAGGCGGAAGGGTAGATATAGGGAACGACGTTCAAGAACGGGTGACAAGCCCGAGAAAGATAGATAGCACTGCACTACTCTTATTGATTAATTCACTATTGAAAAAATTGGATATCTATAATTAAGCCTAAAAAGCGGCACCAAGCTAGGATTTAAAGCTTAGAGCTGCTGCAGGCTGAAACCCGAAGGCTCAGAATCGCAACAGCCGCGGCAGAAAAAAGCTGGATAATTTATAACTGATCTCATAGGCAAAAAACATCATACCTTCAACAAACGTCCCCGGGAACTTCATGTTTAATCGTCACCGGTCTTCCTCCCAACAACTACTACTGATATTTACCCTTCTGCCGTTACTAGTACGCAGATAATTAAGTCTGTGTTAATAATAATATACGGAGTCAGCCAGAAGCGAATATAAATTTCAAAGATATGTGACGTAGCGCCGATTTTGCATGAAATGAAGCGATATTCTCCAAAATCGTTTTCAAGCACGGACAAATTCGAATCCAGCTACCCCGTTTGTGGGCTTACGCAGGTTATCTTACGGTATGTTCGCGATCACAATAGAGAGGCCAGGCCTGTTCAGCCAGAAGCCCGCGATCTAACCAATGCATGAGGATATTTCCCAATGGGAGGTTGAACTACCCCCGTACTCTGTGGAGTTGCTCCCGTGCTTTGTTAATTGATAAATTTCAAGCTGCAAGGGGTTTGTTTGTTGGTCTAGACAACAGCGTTTTAATAATCCAGATGCGTACGCTTGCGCAAACAAATAAAGCTACCATTTTCTATCCCCACATTCTCATGTTACCGATTTGTTAGAAGAGCAAAGTAATACCACTCATTGCCCCATCTGACCACTTATATATAGACTATATTATTTGCAAGATATAAATATATATTGTTGAAGCTATATATGTAAACTTCGGTAAAGCGAATATAGAAAATAACTTTCTTTATTTAGACAAATTCTATCATAGAAGAGCTATGATGGTTTAGAACAAAATCTCTGAAATGTTCACTTTAGAAACCATCGTATTTCTTTTTTCAGAACTATTTTCATTAATAAGTGAAGCCTTTTGCCCAAGGGTTGCTTAAATGTTTCCTGCCTCATTGAGCTGCCGAACTCCATTCACAGTTCCCCCTAAGTATCTCACTCTGTGACGCCTATTCTCACAGTTGAAAGTTAGGTAACAAGCAAAGGCGTCGAATAATTAAGCTCTGAGAATCTTTTCAAGCCAATTCTGTATCAAATTGCCAGTCCCATTTAATTATCGTCTTATTTTCAGGGACTGATGAGGAGTAGCACGATACAATTATGCGCGTCGCTTTCCATCGTTGTGATCGGATAGTAGACTCACTATAAAGGATTACAATGCTGGACAGACAAAGATAATCAGGAAAGATATACGCTTGTACATGAACGCTATTTAATAGTGTCAGATTGGTCTTAAGTGGAATATGCATATAAGGAACCATATAATTTAGCTGCTTGTCCTACCTCACGGAACAGCTGCTGGTAGGAACTCTCTGTGCATGTACTGCAAAGAAGCTTCTCCGCTTTCCTAAGTGAACGCTTTAGACATTTCTAGCTTCAACAGATAAACCTGTGAATCAAGAACGTAACCACTGTTTCTAGTCGCTAACCTCTCCTGTGAATAACCAGAAAGCGTCCCTATTAACGAGGATCCGTTGCGTACACTGGCCGACTACGTAGATTGTATGGCGTTCGGTGGCCAGGCATAGAGATTGCTCATAAATCAATGCAATATAGGTAGGTGACGTACAATCTGGATTACGGCGTCATGCAACCTATAGAACGTAGCTGGTTTCTGCGTGGCGTCTGTGGGAACAGACAGAACTGCCTACCTTCTGCCAGCCCAACTTCGGCCCTTTGAATCCTTAATTAATCTGCACAACTCGTCGTGAACGTGTGTATGCCTAGCAGAAGTCTGAACCATAAACCTTTATGTACAATAGATTCAGTAGGTCGCACATGGTATGAAACACATCTTAACCCGTAGGTTTGGTCGTCATGAATGTTTCGTCATTGAATCCTGCGTAAACAATTGCTCTAATATCAATCAGGCTGCCAGTCCTGGCATTATTACTGCAGTGGTGCTCTGTCGATTGACCCACGACTTCAGATTCACGTTAGAAATTGCTGTTTGCAATCTCCTTCTACGAAAAAGATTAATCATTACTTTGGCATCTGCTATCGCACAACAACTCGCTGTCAGGAAATGGTTATGATGCGTAAGGTATCTTCGACTGCCCAAGTAAGCTGTGCTACCTTTAAGTGCGCCTTACTTTTCAAACTCTTCCAGCTAAACGGCGGATCCTGAACACGCGTTTCGACTCTTAAATCTGGTTCGACTGACCTAGTCGAGCACTACTTTAGATGGCTTTTTGCAACGCGAAAATACTGTGTCGTACGCTTGGTTTCACACCCTCACTATATGTTCCTAAGTTTACTAGGCAAACGCCGTTAGCAGTGCACCATCGTATGGAGACGAGTCGCGCAGATGGATTGCATCAACGCAACCCTAAAATGTTGCTGACCAGTCTGAATTCACAAAAGAGAACAAATACCTTGTTCAAGTTAAACTCAGTTCCGAAAACTTCATTGCGAACCGTATGTTGGTAACACGAGTAGTAGTTCTCAACCGTGTTATTGCGACATCGAACATCTAAAGCATTAGCTTAGTACCTGAGGAAAAATACGGAACATTGTTTAATGTTCACACACCGCTACGCGCAGTGTTTTCGCTGCGCGTCCCGTATGACGAAACTGGGCTTGTTGTTGTTGTTGTCGTCGTCGTCATCGTCGTCGCGTCGTCGTCGTCGTCGTCGTCGTCGTCGTCGTCGTCGCATCGTCGTCGTCGTCGCGTCGTCGTCGTCGTCGCGTCGTCGTCGTCGTCGTCGTCGTCGTCGTCGTCGTCGTCGTCGTCGTCGTCGTCGTCGTCGTCGTCGTCGTCGTCGTCGTCGTCGTCGTCGCCGTCGTCGTCGTCGTCGTCGTCGTCGCTAGCCGCGATTGTTGCACAAATCTTTTGGCAGGAATAAGACCACCCGTAAACCATCCATCTACCATCGCAAATAATAATCATAGTCCCTTCTGTAGGCGGTGGCAAGTATCCGTGATGGCCATAACGGTAGATGCAGTTGCATTGTGGGACTGTGTCGGGTAACGATGGCGGCAGAGATGCGGTCACGCATCTGACGCACGGTGTCGCGACTGGTGGTAACCCGAGGTAAAGCTATTATTCAAATGGGATTCAACGAGCAAGTGATTAATTTATCCGTGCCGAATCCATCATAGTAGCGGAGCATAGAAAGAAAAAAGTTTTTCTCTGTTAATTTTTCAAGATGCTTATTTATTGAAGCTAACCTAATACTCAGCAGAGCCGTTGCAGTCGAGGAAGCCCACAGCGCTGCAACTAACGTATACGCATGTAGTAGGAGCCATTGTCTTCGCTTCGAAGAAGTGATCATAAGACATAGTGGTATCTTCTTTAACAAACACTCGCCCAAGCCATCCGTGGTCGATGGTCGGCCGAAGCAAAGCCTTCAATCATGGTGTTCTATATGCTTAGGCATCAAGCACAGACGTCAACATGTTATCTGGTGCGTGTCAGGCTACTTTAGTATTGAACATTTGTCACTCTTCCTGTTTTTTCTGCGTCACTTGTTCTATATACATCGAAAATACACGCGTCGGCGAATCATTTTGAAGCGACCCATCTATATGATGTTAGGAATCTACAACGAGCGGGGTCCTTCGAGTTGAATGGTTAATCAACAGCTTTTACCGGTCGAACACAGCCCGCCGTTATATTTTGTTTATGCGTTACATTATTGACAGAATGCTACGTCGCTTTGCCACGTCTCAGATCATTTTTGACCATTAGAAACAAAACAATAAGTGATCTTCTTAGAGAATATTTTAACGTTATGGCAGTGAATGCGCGGGCGCGACAGAGGCAAATGTCTAATTGTGAATATTCCCTGCCAGTGAACATTATATAGCTGCTCAAATTTAGCAAAACACATAAAATTAGATAGAAAAAAATTGTTAGAGCGGTAAAAATTCGCACTTCTTTCGGTACAAAGAAGATATTCTTTAGAAATTAATAAATAACACGTTGATCAATAAATTCGACTTATTGTCAAATGAACAGTGTTTTGGCTCAGGGTCGAATTAAATTGTGTCCTTCAATCCTCTTCCCCTCTTCTATTTTTCAGGACCAAATGCCGCAGGTGCCTATATTTGTCTTGAACGACTGCCGTCAATAGAGTGTAATATTATATTCATACGAATTGTACAGTACATTTGAATTGATCAGTTGTTACTTATATTACGATAGAAAAAAACCGAGACCCTCCATAAATTATTTAATTTTGAAAATTGTGACAAGCATTTTCATCTACAGAGTTCCGTTTGCGTCTCGAAATCCTTAAAGATTACGCTGTAGAGATATAGTCTTTATACTAGCTAACAATCGGAACCACATAATTCTCAGTGTGACCCAATACGCTCCTAACATTAGGCACGATGCTAGACACAATATATATATATATATATCTTGAACTCCTTATTTCCAAATGGTCATGGTTGTTCATAGTTACAGCTCAGGCGTTCGCACATTCAATACTATCCCACGCCCGAAAGTGTCCAGGGTGACGTGTTATTTGCCCCCGTTACCTGCTGGCAGGTTGATCGAGCCTCAGTCCTGCTACCGTAAATTGGATGAGATCATGAACAATTAGCGCCCGCATGTTTACCTCTAGAGGTAACGTCTACACACACACATGTATAGATTTAAGCACACAAAACATCGTACTGGTGGGCTTACACCATGATCAGACCCAAGCATTCGTCTATTAAGATTAACGCTCGAATCTTAGAGGCGCAGTCCATATGGGATTATGCACTGTTTCAAACTAAGCGGTGATACTCAAAGTAGATCAGTATCACTCTCACGGAAACTGCCATGGCATCTCCCATCCATTTTATTGTCTATTTATTATTCATCCTTAAACTGAAAGCACAGCAAGCGTTCACAACATCAAGAGTGGTCACAACGATGCCCGCCCGAAGACCCGGAGTAGAAACATGAGGACTGCGGCATCATCAGGCCGCCTTTTCAAGCAAGCCGAATAGACTGGAGAATGCTTGGAGGCTGCTTAAGGACTGCTTGTAGACGCTTTTAGGAAAAAAGTCTACGTTATGTCAAACAGGACTGACTCAGGAGGGGAGGGCCTTCTTTACGATGAAGTTGGCCGGGCTATAATCTGGCGTGTCCGTTCCGTAGAACAAGCTTGTATAGCTTCACTTGCCTTTTTCTTGCTAGCAGCATTAAAACAGCTCGCTGAGACAACCACGCCTTTTTAGACGGTTTTCACCTGAAGAAAGTGGCGGCTGGCGGCAGCAGCAGGAGCAGGAATAGGAATTTCAGCTCTGACACGACAGCAATTGCCGTTAGCGTGCTAGTTCATTCATGTACTTAAGACGAATGGCGCGTTTCTAAGCAGCAAATCCTTCAGGGGTACAGAACGACCGACACACCTCATATATAGATGTGGGTGCCTGAGGGCAGCTGATTACACAACGATACATAAAGATCTCGTACACAAGTATGGCGGTATGGCCAAGCAGCATAAGGCTCCCTAAAAATCCTTCTTTGAACACTTATTTACTACCAGAAAGGCAGAGGTAATCGAAGTCACGTCATCGTAGCTGGGGTAACACGAAACAGCATCGGCCGATGTGAGCGGGCAAAAGCGGGTTTCGAGGGCGCCATTCGTATTAGAACCTGAGATCTGCTTTTCTCAAAATACTGAACTGTGACGCTGTTATTGCAGCATTAGCTGCTGCTCTTCTATGCTCCATTATAGCTATTGCGTTGCTTTACGAGGGACGATTGCCCCTTTCCACCAGCAGGTTCTAAGATGAGATTAAGTGGCCATTGAAATGAAGGTTTCGAAGATCGCTTACATAGTTGTATCGCTGGAGAACATCTATACGAGTATGTATGGGGCGTTGTGTCGCCGAATTGAGTTAATCTGTGATCTGCTAGGTGGCGAAAAAGAAATGGGCAAAGGGAAAATGTTCGCACTGTCGTAACCTTAAAAACAACAGGAAGGAATATAGATAACGTTGCTATGTTGGGAGAAAATCCAGCATGGCGACGGTAGCTTCCTGGTCCTTAGACAAGCTGGTAAGAGATGCTGGATGGTTACGCCGTATACTCCTATAGATTTGCGCAGAAAATTGAGGCATGTTTCAAATGATCATCAGGCGCGCACATATTCCTGTATGAGAAAAGAGAAAGAACGAGCATCGACAGTTTTTACTCTATAGTTTTATACTGATTTTTAATGTTCATTCGTTAGTTACAACAGTGTAAAGTGCAGCCCCATAGACGGGTCTGCTAATAGATTCGAATTATGTTACTGGAACCTCTGTTTCGTTCTGTTCTGGAACGAATATAATTGCAGCTCTGGGTCATTTTCGGAAATCTGTTTGTCCCCTTGGACGTAGCACCAAAAAAATAAACGTTTTTTAAGGTGTATCGTCAATATACATTTCGACTGAAACAGCATCTATTTACTTGTTCAAATTAATAAGACGTACATTTTGATCTAATTAAAGTTCTGTCTAAAGGTGCTCGAGTGACCTCCTTCGGATTCGTTATCTCTCTTACGGAACGCAGAAGATTTCTCTATTGTGATAGGCTCGTGTATCCTTATAGTCATTGCTCTTGGTTATTCAAAAGTTCGTAATGTAAATAATAATAAGTCGAAAGAAAAAGAGGGTAAGAAAACAAAGTTAAATCAAAGGTTTCGAGCCACAGACCTCAATCTACGAAACTGACGCATCAAAACTCTACGAATTGATAATAAAATAAAGTAGGTAGGATTTTTAAGTTGATCCGTGTGTGTCGCTTGGGCTAACAACATGAAACCCGCTAGAGTTATTAAAATGTACTTGATTGAGAATCTTGCACAACCCTCTAGTTTTAGTACACAACTACTGGGCAAGATTAGTTTTTTTTTTTTCTTTTTTTTTCATAGAAGCTGGGGATTTTTTTGAATTTTACTAGTGATATCTAGAGCTTAGTACTGCTTTAGAAAAAAAAAAATGTTCCACGTTGTATGGCAAAATTATGGTGGCGTTGCACCACAGTGTTAATTTTTAGCAGGAAAGAATTGTTTTTTCAATGATTTTTTTCTCACTATTCACCATAATCATCGCAAACGTATTAAAAATGGAAACCTGCGTATGTATGTATATATATATATATATAGAGCTAATGAAGTAAGGTCACAGACACAGATCTGAGACAAAATCACACTCAAACTAAACATACGCATGCAGCTCTTCTATTATGTGAAACCGCCCTTCTGATCGGATCACATGTGACAACACTGTTGCTGAAAAAGCGTTTATAAACTGAATTGGAAAGGAAGGCTTTTATTAAGGGTATTATTAAATCCCTCTGTTTTTAGCTGCTGCAATTCAACTTGGCGTGCTCATAATGCATTTATGCACGACCTCTATTACTGATGTGGGGCCTCTATTTAAGGGCCGCAAGCTGCTGTGATCTTCTGTCCGATCGTGATTCGTCCTTTGAAATAATGCCATACGTTTTCGATCATAATGAAATTGGCTCAATTTCCAGGACACTTCCAAGACCATTAGCGGTAAACACCGACGATTGATCATACATATATGCATACTTTCCACTTGGGAACCATTCTTGTATTGGGAGCAATATTTTCGTCAACGTTTTTTCACTGCATTTGCGTTTTCTCATAGTCCCGTTAACGACACAGAGTTCCTGTAGCACAACGCCCGTACTAACGTTTGACTTGTCCCGCCGATATGTACCAAACTCGTAGACGTTTTTGACTTGAGCGTTCCCGCTCGAGATGCGATTATTCAATCCATTTGAACCACGCGTGTTCGTACCAATGGTTTAGCAAAATGGTTTAGTTTACGATAATTAAAATCAGACATTTTGACGTCCTGTCGGAAAGTTTTTGTGGACATAGTGACTCTACGCGTCGCCACCGTTCAGCCCAACTGAGGAGCCGTTAAAGATCTGTTGGAACAATCCTGTCCTGTCGCTGCGCTGTGCGCCGTTTTTAAATTACAACAAAGGCACCTTATCTTTTGTCTTTCTGGGCTACGTTCTAGACTGCACACACAGACACTTTGACCCATTCCCCCACTTCTCTTCCGAGAGATTCTTTCGCAGTCCCAACACGAGTTCATTTATAGTCACAAAATCGCCAAAATCATTGATATTCACTTGAAAGTTACCGTGGGCCACGGCAACGCCATCGTCATAGAATAAATGAGAGAAGCCATATTCACTGTACTACGTTCTGAATCATCTATATTTCTCTACGAACTATAGAAGACATGATCGGATATCTGAATCATACTTAATAGTCTAGAGAGTGTCTTCACAAAGGGAAATAGCTTTCTCATAAAAAAAAAAATCGCGTACAGATGTTTCGCTTGAGTGCGGAGCTTTTTCCGATCAAACTTCACAACGTGTGAACTTTTTATATGTTATATATATATATTTCCACTTAAATGTTTCTATATGCGCTCTATTGTCATAAAATAGTAATTCCTATATGTACGTTGAATTGAGCTAATAGTATTGGGTTAACCTCTTGGCTTTCACTTTGATATATGGACAGTTTAATTGAATAGTACGCCTGCTCCGTATCTACAGTTTAATACGCTTCGTTATCCTTTTATTTATTTGAAAGATAATAAGGACACTAAAACTGCTGCTGTGGTAGCCGTATCTATATAATAATCCCAAAATATTCGGCACTCGTCTCATTAAGCAGAAAATTATAGCACCCAGAACCATAGTTATTGTGTTGTTGTTATTATTGTTTTCGCGACCTGTTTCTGCTTTTGCAGGGGCTGTGTGATCACGCTCTGCTCGTAGCTCTCCATCAACTTATAAAACGCATTGTCCTATTAGTACATAGGGCTATAGGGTTTGCCTTGGCTCCAGTCCTTATCAGATCAGTGGGCCAGCTCAGGGGCCATCACTCTTTTGTTTGTCCTTTGGGAGCTAGTAAGCGCTCACGCCTTCAGCGTATACGGCGCTGCACATAAATCCCAGACTTACAAGTGGACTAGCAGGAATGTGGCGAGCCGACTATGCTTAGCCGCCTGCTGCTGGGGCACAAACCAAGACAGCTGGTTACGTGCTTGGCCGTTTAACCGTGCCGTGGTACGGTAGTGACGACGTCTGCATGATACATTAATGTCCGTCTAATCTCCGTCCACTATATCCGTGTTCCTCTTACCAGAGCATATAGCAAACGGGTGGACCGTCAACCAAATGTCGATGACGAGACATCTGGCAATGTAAGTGGTGCGGTAATACAGACAACTACATTGCGTGGCTGCTCTTGAACCTTGTGCTTCTGCTGTTGACGTTTCGGGTACATCCTAGTCGCCGCTCAGCGCCTCCGACGGCCAACGTAATTAACGGCAGGTAGCGAATGGAAGAATAATATTTATCCTGGAGATAATTTATCGTTTGACATTCGTTTTCCATTTGCATGGCTTCTTAGATGCGTTATTTCTTTTAGGGTTTTTTTTTCACTACCACGGCTTCCGACCTCCTCCAGCATTACTGTCCCCTTTCGTCCCTACCCCTTCTCACTGTATAACTTTCCCTTACCTCCACAACCTCATCACAGTTTTTTGTCATGTTTATATGCTCGTCTACTTTTATCTTTTTCTCCCACACAGGTTCGACGTTCCCTATTCCGTTATCAGCGTCCCTTATTGTTCTTTTAGAGTACACGGTGTATACACTAGAATACAGAGTATTACACGCCCAGACAAGTACGACAAACGTGCTTCTTTCGTCAGTCTTTAACTAGGCACTCCCTTTGCTCTCCGCCGATTGGCAGCTGCGGAAGCAGATGACGTCGATCTAACTAGAGGATCTTCATCGGTGGGAGAATAGAAAGAAGGTTTTCAGCAGCGGGAGCAACGATGCAGGCAGGGCTGGAAACAGGACGCAGCTAAGTCGTTGCGTCGGGAGGCAGATCGTTCACGACTATCGACTGGGGCTGTATGATGCATTTAGTGAATGGCCATAGGAAAAAACGAATGGGTCTGGAACGGTTTTCTGTCTACCTACTGCCGATGCTGCTCGTTGCAGGGTATCGGCCGAGTAGCTACTATATAGACCGTTAATCCTGCCGAGGCCTACTTTGTAAAGCTCAATCATCTTGCCTGGACTATCTGGTCATCTGCACCGAACAGATCCCTCTCTTACATCGCGCCCAGTCGCTCGTCCAGTCATGGGAGAAACTTCCGACAGCCCACGACCAGTGGCCGGGTGCTCAAAGCTGTGGCTATGCCGTCCTACGCTTCCTTCGAGTGCATGGTTGTTCTCCATTTGTGTTCGGTAGGTTAGATGAGTAGCAAGGCCAGTCGTTCCAAGCAGCACGGCCTTCAACCGTCGGAACCTTTCTCTCGTACAACTATGCTGTACTGAAGAAGGACTAGACGCACCCAAGGCTTAGCTTGCCCCGTATTACTCACATAGAACCGAGGAACAAAGGAGAGAGAGAGAGAGAGAGAGAGAGAGAGAGAGAGAGAGAGAGAGAGCGACAACTAGAGAATGATAGCTGGATAGAAAAATGGTGCAGAAGATAAAATGCATTTTCGAAAATGGCGTACGCTCGTATTTTGATAGGATAAAGAAGCGGTGGAACGTACATAGATGATAAATATGGATGGATACGAAAGCGGAGAAGAAAACAAAGACGAAAAGGATGGGGAACAGTAAGGTAAGCCCGCTACGTAACTGCGCAGCGTAGCAGGAGCTCTTCCAAGCTGACAAATTGGGCGATTTTCTCTTAGGCCATTTCCCTCCACGTCCCACCATGCTGCTTACCCTGATCGCCTGTTTCGCAGTCTTTTTTATCCGTCTAAATCTGCCGAAGTCCGGAATGCCCAATAGGAAGCATGTCTCTGCAAAAAAAAAACATCTGGCGGTATCAACCTATGCGGTAACGCTAGACAGGAAAAGTCAACACATAAAATTCATTGAATCGTTGATTTTTCTGGGTCGGATGATTTCGTAAAGACGTAAAAGTCACGCACAATTAGAGAACGATCGTGCCGCCCACGGTCCTCTGACATGTATCCGCTCTGACATTAACTGGCGGCTTCGATAATCTATAACCCTATAATACCGTTGATTGATACTGCGTTTCGTTTCCGTTGTAAGTCTTGCGTGCATTATGTGTTCACGTTCCAAATTTACATAGCTTCAAGTTAAAACAGCGATCATTATTGGGTTCGACAAATATTTCAAGATTTATGCCCAGTATTACCATGGAACATTGATTTATACCGCTGCCCTCTAACCCGAAAGTAGGTTTATTTACGTATAATTTAAAACTAACACCATACCACAGGTTTCGAGATTTTGTAGACAGACATGTTGCCACTGCACTGTTGTATGGGAACGTTCGCTGTTGGCTTCTCTAGTACCAGCTATATAATGTGTTATTTTTCAAGTAGAGCTTGCTGCTGAATGTACGGCAAGTAGCAACAAGGTCAATTTCGAACCTAAATCTAATGTGTACACATTATGCACAAGATTAAATGATGACTTACTCATATCAACGATTTGGATAGCTCGTTACAATTATATGCTGCTATACCCTATAGACCGATCCATATCTTTTACCTCACCACTTCCGGACATGCGTCCACCTGCCTCTAGAGCTAATAATCGGCGATATAGCATTCCAGAGCCTGCGTAAACTCATAATACCATTGGTAGAGTGCATTCATACAGCTCCGGTTACTGCATCTAATGAAATACCAATCATTCAGTGATCTGCATTGCCTCACGATATAACTTGCCCTTGACTTGCAGGCGTTATTATGGAGGACCAGTGCAGCCGTCAATGGGATTAATAGAACACGTTTGTACAACATATATATACACTCGCTTCCTACTGTGGATGATGCATGCCGTTTTACAGCGGAGATCGGCTCGCGGTGATGCCTTCGGCGGGACGATTCTACGAAAGGCCGTTGTACGTTTTGTTTTATGGGAGAAGCTGTACACCTCAACTGACCTGCATGTGTCCGACCGTGACGGCAAACTGTAGGACCGACCTACTCAGACGGTTTGGGCTATTTGAGCCCGGTATTGAAGGCCATGGTAGCAGCAACTGTCACGGAATAGTTGAACTTTGAATCCGTTACTGTGGTGTGGATAGAATAACAGCTAGTCGGTGCCATTAGTATAAAATCCCTCTGAAACTCTTTCCGTTGTAGAGGCAAGGTCTCTGTTTAATTGCAGCGGCGAACAGTAGTGCGCAGAACGAACGTTATGATAACTCGAAGCAAACAACCCGCCCAGTTCACGATGCCCCGGTTAGCTTAGGCCTTGGAATAAAGTCTACCCTCCCTTCTGATCCTTTGTACCTATACAAGTACTTTCTTCTATAATGGAGTCATTGGACAATCGTTGGGTTCTTCATAGCCTACTTCCAGGCCTCTCTTTCCTAATCCATGAGTACATTGCTGCCTCGGATCCTACAGGAGGTCACTGTTTTCTCATGGTGATACCGCTACTGGCTGTGAACCTTTCAAGCTGAACCCGTGGATAGTAGCCTGAGTAGCTCTTTTACTATATAGCGTGTCACATAGGATGGTTAGGAAGTTCGTGTGAGGTGAACCTTGGAGTGCTCGTTACGCTGTATGTGTTTTGTCTCTACCGTTGTATCAATGATAAAGGAATGTATTTTTGTGTATTAACCGGAGGTTGTGAAAATAGAGGATAAGATATTCATAGAGGCATATATTCATAAAGATGCGGATACGCCTACATGCGCTTGTTGTATCTGAGCCTTTTATCGTGAGCCGCTCAGAAGCGGTGATGGCGAACGCAATATAGGCGGCCCTATCAGTACTGCATAGTGGCCGTTGGAGTGAGCCGTTTCGAAACACCGGCGAGTAGAGGACAAGGGCGAAAAAGTTGACGGCTTTAAAAAAAAAAAAAAAAAGTTACCAAAAAAAGAAATACAACAAATTTAGTCATCAAGATGCTGGGTTAGTGTTCCACTTTACAATGTTGAGAGAACTGGACTAATTTGAAAGCAAAACATTCCACATCATTTTTTTGGCAGTAATCGAGTATTATCACAAAGGATCGTATTGGCCTTTGTGTGGATGTCAATGTAGATTACTACAATGCTACAATTTGCAAAGGGTCTGATAACCTTTTTGTAGATGTTGAACCGTATGTGCTGCCGTTAGCTATTTCCTTACGCATAGCCAATTCCATAAAGCTTTGCTGATGTAGCTGGAATTCGCTCCAAATTAATTAAGTCCTACTAATAGGCGCTTGTATGGACCCATATTGTATGGCCAGATTACTAACATACATAAAATAGTTCTTTGTTCCGTAAGTACCTTCGTAATTAAGTACGCTATTATTTGCATGTATTTTACTAGATAAAAACGTAGAACTCACCATTTAACCTGAATTGCAGATTGTTTCTTCAACAATACCTTAGTCAATAAACGGAATTGTCGTTAACAAACGTTATCATATTTTTACAATGATATATGGGTATGTAAATGATACTCATGATCTATTGGATGCAAAAGTTGAGAGTAGTCGTTCCTTATACAATATAAATAAGCGCTTTGCAATAATATTCGAATCAATCGTGCCCCATAAATACGCATAGCTCGAAGGGATTCACCCGTATTAACATGGAAACACCTATAGATTATAGCAGGAGAATACGATGCTAGACGCGAGGGACCGAAAAGCAGGAAAAAAGCGACGGTCAGGTCGAGAGCGATCATGTCATGGAACACTTTTAGATATAGACAAATACGTAAACGAGCACGGAGACGCATCAATAGCCTCCGAATTCACGGGTTGTTAGCTAAGCGTTAACCGCGAGTCTAGTCAGAGCCAGCTATCCGGACGGTACCATCTGCGGGACGGTTTTTCTAGATTGTCGTATATAACTGACTCCCTATTGCCTTCCGGTAAGCTGTTTAGTTTGACATAGTCTCCATAACTAGCATAGCCAAATATGTAATGGCAACTATCTTGAGACCGGGGTGCCATTGTGACCGTGGCCGGTTGCCGAGCATTTGATTCTTTGTCAGTCGGTAGCCGGAGGTACATCCGGTAGATGGCGAAGGATGTGCTGGCGACAGAATTTCAGCAAAAAAAGAATACGAATCGTCAACACTGTTCAAACCTCTTATAGTCCTTTCGACCAGAGTGGCTGTGGGGTGGCTCGACCGGCTGTGGTCCGATCTGGATCAGTACTGAGGCTCTCAAGGTTTTCCCCTCTTGTCACAAACCACGAGCCAGCCCTATCTCGCTGTCGGTTGGAAAGGAACGCTGCTTCTTCAAGCGTCTTTCTGTCCCTGGCCTGCGGACAACCAGACAAGCGGGTAGGGGCATAGACATGCTGCTGGCTGGATGCTCTGCTTGTTGTGTGGTCTGTATTCACCGCACTGAGTGCTCAGTGGTCGGTGCTCTAGAGATCCACTGAGCACTACGGTCCTCGTCTGCGAATGCGGGCAAAACAGGAAAAGAAGACCAAGGGGCAAAAGAAAACGCAAGAAGGGTCGAGCGTGAATGATAGAGGCCATGCACATAATAGAGATGGCATACCGAAAGTATGGATACCGTGCTCGTCACGGTCCGGTCACAGGGGGCGCCCATGTTGAGGATACCGACTAGCGGTGCTCCATATGGGGGTAATGCAATCAACTAGCGTTCGTTGCCTTCCGCTAGACCACTAGGGCCTTTCTCAGTTGCAAACATGGGTCAAGGCAATTGGACATGGGTCGTAGAGATGGCCGCTGCACGGAACAGAGCCAGGGACATACCGGCGATGCCACGGACGAAGTCCACAAATGCAACGGTGTTGGCTGTTGTGGCGACCAATGGACATGCAGGCGAAAAGCGCTAAGAGCAACATTGCCGACATACACTCTCACATATACACAGCGTTATACTGTTTTTATAAAGGCAGTAAGGCCAGCACGCAAGAAGGGGGGGGGGGGGGGGCATGTAAAGAGACGTATGTACATGGCTTGTATGGACAAACCGTATTCGCGCCGCTGTAGTTGCGTGGACAAGGACAAAATCTTTGCCACCGTTGTGACCGCTGAAGTTGCCTTTGTCGCAACAGCTTTTGCCGCAAACAACGTTGTTTATGTGAAGGTGGTGGCCGTCTACTGGCTGGTCGGTGTTTGCCGGACGAGTGCAAACTTGCTATTCTTGGGATGATCTATCCGTTTTGCTTGACTTCTGTATGTCCACGAACAGCGCTGTCGGCTTGCCCTAGCAGCCGGTTGCCCAATAGGAACATAGATGACCGGCGTGAAGAAGCTGGTGGCGACGGAATCGGAGAATGGTGAGGGACACAGCAAGGGTACTGTGTAAGCATGCTAGGCCTTAGACTGGTTGCTTGACCTGCATTGTCGGGTCTGGTACGCTAGTCCTCGACTTCGCTGCATCTTGGTCTAGAGGCCCTGGAGTTGCATTATAAGCAGTGAAGAGCCATCGTTACTAAAATTTAGCCACGTTACACGGGAGTGGCAATCGAACTAGGCCCGCAGATGTAGTCTTGCAGGCACCCACTAGAAAGGCATTCTGTCCTTGACTCTATCGTTTGTTCCGCCGAGTTCCTTATGTCTTAATCCTCCTATCCGTGCTTTGTTTTCGTGGTTCTCTAAAGCCGTTGTCACATCCTGGTTGCTCGCGTCTCTGGTTGTAGAGGACCGTCGTTTGGCGCCAGGCAGCGGTCTCAGTTTGCCTTTTTTCTCTGTCTGCTCCGGTTTTGCCCCGATAGTGTGGCCTTCCCTTCTCCGTTTTTGCCTAGACTAGCGTTGCTTTCACCGATAAGTAAGGCGACAACAGGAGGGCGCAGTCCTCTAGGTCCGGATGGTAATGCGCCTTTGCACTGGCCATCGGCCGCTAACTACCGCTACTGTGAAAGCAAATTATTTTAGGCTGCTCCTTGTTCTGTCACCGTCGCGCCTCATCTGCGTCGTCCTTCTCTACCGAAAATGACGAACAACGAACAGCTCCTCGCTGTTTAGCCTTAGTCCGGCCCAATTTTCCTTGCTAGCTGTCTGCATCAGCTCCTGGTTAAACATACACTACCAATGAGAGCGAAATGGTGACGAGAAGGCCACTGCTTTTTTCGAGCGGCACTCGATAGCATCGGGGCAAAGATTACTGGGCCGACGCCTTCTTGTTCCTTACCGTCGTTATCGTCTGTTGTCGGTCTTTTCCTTAAGCCTCTCTATTAGCTCAAGCAACTAATCATCAATATTGATCTCTGCTAGATATTAACCAGTCAGCTTAGCTGCTACCAATGTTGTCGGCGGCGACTCTTCGAAATGTTCACGCTTGCCGCATAGCAGTACAGGTTGTGGTGATACTTATTGCTATTATTATTTAGATTATTGAATGCGTTCGTCAATGGCCAAAGCGACGGCAGAAGCATTCGATGTGTAGATTGTAATAGGTAAATAGACGTCCTGACGACTGGCTGGTAGGCTTGAACGACTGGAGTTGCTGAGCCATCGGGTTAAACAGAATGAAAAGGCATTAAGCTTGAACAAATACCTGGGTTTATCGCGGGTCTGTTCTGTGCTCGGTGGCTAGGACGTATGTGCGACAGACGAGGTCAATTAATGGGCGCTCGGCATTTTCGATATGTATACATATATGTATGTACCGAGGTAACTTTATTTATATATTATTTACCATTCCGTCCTTTGCTAATCGATCTCCGACCTCAGTCGAAGCAAGGCTTCGTTACATGATAATATAGGCTCCTTCCAGAGGCATTCCTATATTTATCTTGCGGCTTACACTTCTATTGCGCGAGAACGAATGCCTTCAAATGAAGAATTCTACTGTTTCGTTCAGTAGCGGGCAAGCGGTTGCCTTTGTCAGTCAACAGTGAGGTGTAAAAGTTCCACGTAAGGCGACCAATAGGCCAGCAGAGCAATGCGAAAACGGTATGTAGACAGGTGAGTTTGGGCCGTTCAGTCTGCTCGGCCCAGATTTAATCGTGTGCTTCGTTGACTCCTGAAGATTTAAACGAAACATTGGTTCATTTTTACATGAAAAACGTATGTATCTTGTAAAATAACTCAGTGATGCATATAAGTGTAGCACGGGTTAAAATCTGCTAAAGCCTTGATTTGTGGCTAGTAACCTTAAAGCTCATTACAGCAAGTTTCTGTAATATTCTGATTCTGGAATAATAAAGCATGATTAGATTATAATATAAATATAATATTTCACGGATGCTATTAAGACGAGCCGTATTAAACCCCATTTGGTCGCATTTTTTTATAAGGATATGAGATCAGAATCATTACACTACGATAGAGCCAGTACATTACTACTATTTCTACGGGGTAAAACACCGCCAGGAGATTATCCTCGGTCGATTGAGTAGATATAGTATCATTGCAACGAGAAAGAGGGCCCTCTTGTTTGCCTAGGCAACATCAAAACAAAACTCAACAAAGAAGACAAAACCGAGGAAACAGAAATATATACTGCTCGTTGTCAGTGCTGATATGCGCTTGTGAATCTCGAGGGTCAACAATACGATCCACAAAAAAATAACGCCTGTCGCCAATAAAGGAGAAGTAGGGGTAAAATTGAAAAGTAACCAAAAAAAAAGTTTACCAACTTTAAATCAAGCACCGTTGAGGAAAGCCCAAGTGTTATATCGAAAGGCCGACTCACTGTGAAGCTTGAGAAGTAAGGAAGGGTGACTACTGTCGTCAACTGTGGTAAGTGTCTGATTGTTTCTACTGCCGCCATGGATAAGGCACTGGTGTTATAAGTCTCCTACAGAATATTAGCGTGAACCGGTTTACAAGATGCTGAAACACGAAAATAAAAAGGGTTCACAGGTATCTGTGTAGTGACTGGGAAGTTTATCTCGTGCACAAATAATTAAGCGTGGTAATAAAGAAACAACAGCTAATAATTTGAAGTCAGCCAACGTCGTAAATTGTATGGACAAATAACATTTGCATAGCGACACGCAAGCCCTTAACGCTAGAGATTGCTTTTTAAGAAGCTAAATAGAAAATATCCCACATGTGAAAACCGTTGAACGAAAACTGCTTGAAGCTTTTATTTAAAATTCTCTCGTGTCGCTTCGAAAAGTCTTAGATAACCCCAGAACGGACCAAATTAGACTTACTCACAAGCTTAGGCCAGCTTGCTTGACTTGCATCACGAGGTCCTGTGTTAAAAATAATCTAGGGTTCAGCAGAACAACCATACAGCCTTGAGGGGTAAAAAGCGCATAATTAGTTGAGACTCCGCTATATATTTGTAGATTGTCTAAAGATCGCTATAGGAATTGTACGTAACGGGAATGTGGCTTTCAAAGCTCGAAACCCTCCTTTATCATGCCCGGACACCCCTAGCATACCCAGTAACTCGAACCGCTAACCTATTGCATAGATACAGTTGAACATTGAATTCAACTCAGTGCCCTAACAAAGCTCATAATAAGCTCGGCAACTGCTTCATTGGAGATGTTGTCGGCCAATTCGAACTTTCGTGGGTTCTTCCTCCATTGGGAGAGTTTAAGAATCTAATGTCGCGGAAACGACAAAGAGTTTGTATCCGCCTGTTCCACAACGTCCCCATTCCATCCAATTCTTTTTCGAAATTACACAGTCACATCGATCGACATTTGTAGGGCTAATACTTGGAGCGGACGAGATTACGCGTTTCTGTTCTGGGGACAGCGATTAATTTCCTTACAAGCTTAGTTTGAACGTCCTTGAGGTTTTGCGAGCCGCAAAGGTCTGTACATTAAGTATATTATGACTATTATATTAACTATGCTGCATATTGGCGGGAGTTCTGCCTTTCCTATGGAAGTTAGGTATATATCTATCACAAACTTTTTTGCCACGATCCTTAACAGAATCGACTTTCACTATCAACTAAAAAGTGATCTTCACAGCACAAAATGCCTATCTACTTCTGACAGTTGGTAAGCAAACATTTCAAGTTTATGATCTAAATAGATGGGGTCGTCTTATCATGAACTCAACATAGGGTCCTTTCCTCATAATCACGCCTTTGGCGCCTACCAATTGATATTAATTCGTAGTGCGACCTTTTATATTATTGACGAGTTGCCCATTTCAGTCTGCTCGAATGAGGCTGTTCAGGTCTCTACGTTAGCCAAATCGTAAGTTGCAGCCGTAGATTAATAATAATAGTCATATCTTACTTTCACGGATGATGCATACTTCACCTTCGTAACAACTTTCCACGCGCTGCCACTGTTGACTTTTGGGCCGTGTAGATAGATTTGTGTCCATCAATGACAGCAAGACGGCTTTCGTAGTGTACGACTTAAAATAGCCATTTCTCTTTTTAAGGGGCCTTTTCACTGTCGAGGCAACGCTGTCAGGAGAGCACCGTACATAGCTTCAAAACTTCGGACTTAATGACATCGCAATTTTTTGTCCTTTACGAGCGTCCTTCCTGGCCTTCTCCTTTGAAAGCGGCTCGAAATGAATCGTCTTATCATGTCCCGCGAACCCTATAAATGGCAATGAGATGGCTCCTACCACTAGACATGCCTAAAAGGAAAGAAGGATCTGAGGACGATTTAAACTTTCTAGTCATAGGCGAACGTCATAGGCTACGTGTTCCTGGAAAAAATACATATTTAATCTCCATGTCTCTATTTAATTATAGAAAATGTCCTAATAACTTACAGAAGTTAACGAAGTATGTTTTATAGACAAATGAAACAGTTTTATTTCAAAATAGTAGAGTGGACTTTTCTCAACAACCAAAGACCTTGAGATGTTACGTTTTTCACACAATTTTAAATTAATACACCGTGGCCTTTTCGTATGTTAAAATAAGGATCTTGCAGTAAATATTTTTAGAGGATTATGTTCTTTTCAAACACAAACTTCAAATTACATAGTACCTCTTATTGCAGCATGCTTAGCGCAAAGTCATTCTGTAGATCGGAGTTTACATTACAGCCATTCCACTCTTAATACTTTCATGGTGTCATCGGTTTTGCATCTACCTTGTTGCTTTTAATTTAGCGTATCTATCATTCAAAACACAATATTTTTCTAAATCTGGTTATTAAAAATGTATCTACAAAAACCAGAAAAAAAATACATAGTAGCATTTCTCTTTTCAACGAAACAGTATATCGTTCTGTCTAATTCAACGTCTGGCCACGTGAATGCGGCCAGCCACTACCCGATACGCCACCTTGTTTACTTTTCGCAACGACTACCCTTTCTCTCTTTTGCGACTTCGCCCCCTTTTTACCCTCTCTATTTTTTCTCTCACCCCGGTTTCACCGTTTTGTCGTTATTGTCGCAGCCATCGCTCGCCCGATTCCTAGCTAGCTATGCAGATGTTATTTGTCACAACGCGCGTCCCATACCACACATCCTTCTTACTGCTTATGCGGTTTGTATTTCTACCTCGTTTCCGTACACTTTTGGCCATCCGGTCATTCGGTCAGTCGTTTATTCTCCTGTTCGCTGGTTTCAGGACGTGGACCTCTATATGCACTGTCTGGTTCGTTGCTCTCCCTAGTGCCTTCCCCCTAGCAGCAGCGTTGTTATCGTATCCAAATACATACACTATAACAGGACAAGGCCAAGTATCGTGTCAGAACGTCACTTGTTCTGACATCCTTGGCTTTCGGCTTCATTTCTCCTTCGCGTTACTGCTGCTCCTGCGTCTACAGCGCTTTAGCTTCTCCAGCAGACACGCAACAGTGCAGGTTTCCGCAAGGATGCCATGCACGGCAGCCACGAACGTCATGCATACAGTATGGAGAAGAACATATGGACGTTCAACAGGCGTGAGGACTGAAGTCAGAGGGGGAAAGGCAATTGCAGCCTCCGTAGCGTCTGCAGCTGGTGCTGCTACTGCCGTCGCCCCCGCCGCTTCAGAAAACCGCTTCAGCAATGCTAGCTATTTTCCTCTGGCTATTCCTTCCTCCTGCAGTTGGTCCTTTTACATCATCCTAAATCTTGGGGCGGAAGGCAGGCAACTTCAGAATACCAAGACAGGAGCTTGGTGTTGGATCCGCATCCGAAACCCTAATAGAAATGCAGCGTTCACTGGGTATTGTAAGGATTTAACTGCAGTTGGACGGGGTTCAGACTAACAGTCGGATGTAATAAAAAGCAACGTTTTGTATGCTTTCGTGCGCCTCCGTTTATCTATGCACGCTGCTCATCGTTGAACGCATTGCGTCAAATAGACCGGTAACGGTATGGCGCTCTGCTTCGCTGGCTGATTCACTATTTGGTACGTGATATGGTTTTGCTTTTGTCTGTGGAACAGATGTATAGGTGTCATGCGGGTTAGATACGAAAATACGGAATTGGAAAACGGAGAAGCTTGAGATGGCAGAGTATGGTAAGGCAACATGTTAAGGGGGTGGGGGGGGGTAGCGAGTGAGCGCCCGCGCCTGGTCTCGGCCTCGGAGTCTGGAGGAGCGACATCATTTCTGGTCACTAATTGATTGCTTGCTTCTTGGACGCACAAGTGCGTGGCACGTAGGAGGGCAGTGCGTATTACAATTAGGGACACGCCGCCGTCGCCATCCACCAATTATACTCTCCTAGCAAGCAGAGGATGAACCAAGCGAACTGGCTTACCTACTTCTTTTTATTAGTTCAGCAGAGCTGCAGCTTCCTGTGCACGTCTTCGACCACCTCTTCCGCTACTAACTCATATTCAGAAAACAAATGAATTCGAGGGGATTTTTGAGACGGACAGAACAAAGACTGCCAAAGAACGACCCTTTTCCGTAGGAATGGTTTGACCCACTCCCTAGACTGGTTGGGATATGGATCAAACGTGGTAACAGTTGACGAGCTGACGAACGAATATTAAAGCTGCAAAAAGAGAGCGATGATTAAGGAGAGCTAAATATGCTAGGATTGCCCAGAAAAGAGGTAGGCCACTTAAAGGGTATGACTCTCCTCTTCATAAAAGGCTCTCCTTGCTTGCTGGTTTGTAGTCTATGTATGTCTAGTTGCGTGTTCTTGCAATGCCTATTGAAGCTCAGAATAGGAGAGGAAACAAACAGAAGCAAGTGCCTGTTATGTTCGAGTTCCGCTTTGAATCTTACTGAATAGAAAATCAGATTCAGACGGCGAGAGGTGCGGCTGGCTGGCATTATGGTGACCAGGCAATAGAACGGCCAAAAGAAGATTGTTCCGTCTTAGAAACGGTATAACCAGAAACATCTGTTCATAATCAATGGTTTAGCCGAATGAACAACTGGCTCTACAAGGAAAGATAAGAATCAGATGAAAAATAAGGAAAGGTAGAAGAACGCTAGCAAACAACGTTATATCATTTCTTGCCACGGTTCACTTTATGGATTTTGATCCGCTTATTAACCCACCAGAACACTAGCGGAAAGGATCCGTTCCTCAAGAATTTTTGGAATGTATTACGTTTTTTTGACGTGGCGTTAACTTGAATAAGCCCTGATCCAGGATAAACCAAAACAACGATGTGACTACAACCAGGCTACATAATGAATTTATATAACTCATTCCCTTGCATAGAGCAACTAGCTTGGAAGTCAATTAGGCTAAATGTATCCACATTCATGATGCCCTACTTAAAACTACGCAACAATATATGGTTCACAGAACATTGTCGTACTCAATAATCACGGCTGAAATAATAATGGCTATAAATGTAAATTTTAATCGTATACAGAACGATACTATCAATGACCGATCAATCATTTACCTGAAAGCCGACACTGATGAACGACCCACACGCATGAGTTCGCTAGGAAGAGACAGGAATGTAAATAACCTATACAAAGAAAAAAGCCCAACTGAGCGTATCAGCTTGTTGTATTTTAGAAGAAAACGTTTTACGTCGCCAGCCAAATTAGTGAATCCTATAAATCACTGACGTAGCTGGCGACCGAAGCAAACGTCAACTACAACCTAACCCCCTTCACAAAAAGTAACATTGGCAGTAGAATGAATGACAGCGCAGATTTTGCAAAAAAAAAAAGTCGGGACACATCTGCTACTGGTCAGTCGACAAAATTCAACATAGTTTCAACAGCTTCCCAATTACTACGACAAGCGACTATCTCATGGACAAGAAAATAACCCCGGGCTGTTTTCATCAGCTGAGTGAGTGGCGGCTGTAGTGAACCTCTGATTCTCGGTCGTCTATATGCTCAGCTGGGGGCAATGATCTGAGTGTTAGCCTGCCTGGGCCTCTGTCTGCCAGGGGAACTTTATGCGCACTAGCAACGTTTGCTTGCTCTACTTACCACCAGCATGTTAATGACATCCTCTGTCTCTCTCTCTCTCTCTCTATATACATATACCCGCTTTTCCTCGGGCGTTTTTCCCCACTGTCCTATACAGGTAATCTGCTTTTTAGGCACATCTCGTTTTAACTAGCTGCACAACCTGATAAAATACACTACACAATAATATACAACGTACTTACTCAGTGTGGCTGTGCGGTGGGCAGTACCATTGACCTATCCTTTTTTCTCGCTACATATGCTGCAACTCGTAACACAAGGTTATCCTTAGTCTTGAGTGTTCTCAGTATAATGACAAGGAAATGTAGTGGTATGGAGAGTTTTAGTGACACGTGGCAGAGCACAATACACTTCCTTAATCTGATAGCTTGCGACCCATATTATTGTGACCCCAAGGCAGCATCAGGCTGAACTAAAAGTCAATCTAATTAGCTCAAAGGCTTCACACGTGCAGATGCATGATATGCCGACACAAATAATAGAAATCTCTCAAGTGACGGTTATTGAGGGTGAAGGCAATCTCAGACATCCCTGCCTATTTTCGAAGTCCTGACTGACGATTGGCAATGTACAATTGGACGTTGATCTGTTGTTTGCCAACTGTATCCTTCCAAATAAATCGGCTATCGCGTTTGAGGCTTTTTGCTTGCTAACTACCTTCTGTCTTTCAGACAATATATAACCAACTGTCTACAATTATATGGCGGCGAAAAGGCACGGAGTGCCTCAACTCAGGATAAACCTCTCAGATGAGGTTGCCCCCCAGGTCCAAACGGTTCAAGCAGCGTGGAGCGACCAGAGAGGCGCGAGCAGACCCGCCACTGCGCTACGCCGAAAGAGCTTCCGTTTTTAGCTGGTGAAAGCGGCTCCACGTCGCCTCGCCATTGCCGCACTGTTGCCGCTCTGTCCAGTCGTAAACGAAAATCAGTGGCAAACTCTGTCGGCCCGATACGTACAGCTTAAGACCTGCTGCTTGTCTTACTTGCTACACAGATCGTTGCGTTCCTCCGGACCACTGTTCCACTCATCGCAGGTCTGATCTCGCGAGCGAAATTTAGAAGACAGCAGCGCAGGGTACGGAAGATCGACAGGACGGATGGGGACGCATAGTACCCCAGAAAAGCATTCCACAAAAAAGATTACGTATACCAGAAGACGTATCGGCTCGAACGCATATTCGGATATGCTGTGCATATTGCCATTTGTGCATCGACTAAGCTGACGAGACATTGCAACGTATCGGCAGATGAAAACGTTTTAAGAATCATTTCAATCACTTAAATAATTGAGAGAAATTTATCAAGATTCGCATAATTATAGACATGAGGCTCTTAAAAGAAATCCTTGTAAAGGATATTTTAAACGTGGGTAAAATGAGAGTTTACAATAACAGTAATAACAATAAGAATAATCGACGTATTGCTGGAATTGATCAAGGGGTGACAAAATCGTCCGTGGCTATCATAACGGGGGGTGGTTTTGCTGTAACCAATGAGGATCCGCAAAAATGATCGCGGTAAGTCGATTAGTTCCTCTTGATTTCAGATACTGTTTCATTTTTAAGTGAGGCAAATGGCGCATTAACAAATAAATTAAAGCTGCCGTCTATAAGAGTAACGTGAATAAATTTAGAGAACGCATTGACTAAATATGGAAAATCAACGTTGATTTGGTTAGGAAATTTCAAACGATTATATTTTATTTAAGGCACTCTCGACGAAATACTGTATGCAGTGCAGATCTATTATACCTGCATCGTAGTATGAGGCAATTCGCTAAAAAGCTATGGTTCAAAAAGCACAAGATTAAATAAAAAATTATTTTTAGCTTCGAGACCTGGAGAATTTGATAGGTAGTAATTAGAATTTTTCCAACAAAGTTCCGGGATCATGATCGGTCGATTTTCGGTTCGTTTTGGCTAAATCTCTACTACAAGTCGTTAGCGTAAGTGTATGAAATTCTTCTCAGATCTCCTGTCAACGGTATAGTAACTAGACAAGAGACAGACAAACAACACAAATCAGTTATCATCATTTAATAGGATATATCCGGCGAGACTACCCTGGATCATTTGTAAGAACACAACGTTTCAGGCAATGATGATTTTGTTTTCAATTTCTGGTTTAGAAAACAAACATCATCCAGAGTTATCCCATGAACGACTAAATGTATCATGCGGTTTAACTTCCTCCATTGACATATACCACGCTCTGTGTGACCAAATAAGTGACATTCATATAAATTGGTGCTTGTAGATACTATAGGTATAAAGTTACTACTCCTTATACAGGTTAATCTACATTGAAGTTAGATTTGGACTAGTGAACGTGCTGTAGAAACAGGTTACTGATCGCTCATAGCCAAGGCCACTGTAATTTCAGTCTGAATACAGAGGCCGCATACGGAAAGGCAGTAACCGTGCCAAAAGAGGAAATTCATTCGCAGATTTTCCTATGGGAGCTGTCACTTACATCGAAAGCCAACATTAATCTAACAGCATGGAAGTAGGAAAAGAACTTTTTAAAGTGAAGCATCCTAAAGGAACGTATCTCTTCGCTATGCCGATGTTTAATTTTGGATTTTGCATTGTCTCAGTTGTCTCGAAAAAATTTTAATTGGCTTCATGGTTCCCTCGATCGATTATTGCTCACGTCTGTGTTGGCCATCAGACCTTCTTATACGGCTTAGAAACGTAAGTACGGCTTTAAGGCGAGCCTGCCTATACTAATTTCAGTTTATTAAATTAAAACTGAAATCAGTAGCATTGCCAGACATCAGGTATTGCCACAAATAGTTAGCCAATCAAACGTCATCGAGAGCGCCACACCATACGCCTTCCCATATGTTAAGCTTGCTTTTAGAAAGACACACAACTTTCTTAGCAGTATGATATTTTCTCTAAACTACTATATTTTTAAAGAATATTTGTGTCAAATCTACGATAACGGAATTTCGTCATCATCAGTCCTACTGGCTCCCTCGTCGTCAGCGTCGTTATGCTGCCGCTAAAAATACCTCGCCATCCATTATATTGTAGGAAGTGTTGTGACAAAATAGAATTCTTGCCTGCTTCTCCCTATCGCATAATAACACACTGCTTACATTGTCGGATAGGTGGTTCCAGTCTTTTCGCTTCGTATCCTACGACTCTTTTTCCTCCTGTTCCCGTATCCCGCATGTTATCCCTCCGGTGAACGCATCATTCTGCGGCTTTTTTGTACGATTACAGAGTGACGGTGGTCGATTGACTCGCCGTGTCTTGCTGCGTTCCACCACGGTGTTGTTGCCGGTGTCATCTTGATGTAACGTCTTGTTAGCATTGCTGGGCCTGCGGATCTGGGCCACGATCCTTTAGCTCCCTTCACCTGACAACTGACAGGGCACAACGGTGAGGTGACCGGTCAATTGCGATAGTAACCGTAGAACTGAGGAGTGGCAGTAGGAGTAGAATAGCTAAATCGGAAAGGTATAGTTATGGATATCGCTCGGAAAGCTGCTGTTTGGTTCCCGAGCAGCGATCACCAACAGCGCCAAACTTCCGGTTGATCTTCTACCGAATTCGAAATTTATAGACTTGGTCATGCCTGCAGGGATGATGACCTTTTGTTACATCAATATGACCTCTGCCACAAGTATTTAGTCTCGATTTCCGGCTAACCTTTATCGAAATGGCAGTTTTTAAGGCATGCACAAATGCATGTACAGTCATATAGTATTAAAGTGTATATATAGGTATATCGGGTTTAGCGCACGTCTTGGCGTCCTGTTTGCTGTAATGGGCACGCGTTCATTGTCTATTACTCGTACCTGACGAAAGTCAATTTGTCCTGCAACAAAATAACAACCTCGTCGCAACGAACGACAGTAGATCGTCTTTGTCACTTGAGTGAAGACCAGCGGTTATCCCTACGTACTGGGTAAACCTTTACCGAAATGACAAACATCGTGGGTTAACCCTAATTGACAGTGTATTACGTCACCAATGAGTACGCGGCCGTAGGACAAGCAGAGGCAGGTTCCAGTACGGTACGGTGAAAAAGTCGCCACGGATTTCAAAATGGATACTCTATTTCAATAAAAGCATTAGGGAAGAACTTTGTCGTGAGTGAATGCACAATGCCACAGATTGTTCACGGTAATCTCAGGCGCGCATTAGATGTTAATCGAATGTTATTTGAGAGCAATAAAAGCGAAAGGTTTGACAGGCGTTGTTTGGCAACCTTTCTCAGAAGGAAGCAGCAGGTCGTCTTCGACTTTTCTTTGACAACTTTTTTTGATTTTAACGTAAAATCAATGCAATCAATTATGCTTCATAGGATGTGGTCATTGTAGGTAGCCAAAGTTCATGTTCTGGGTGTGGTGTTTAATGGAAGAGACATCATGCCACCCACCGTACTCCTTTCCTTCGGACTGACGCATCATTGAAGACATTTTTCTGCAATTTCTACGAATTATAAATAGTCTGAGGGAAGACTGTATGTTTTCGAAAAAAAAATTATGCATCGGCTAATTCAGCTCAATTAGTGCAGAGTTGGCAGCTTTGAAACACAAGCATTTTCTTGATGAGCACTTACAGCCGCCGAACAGCTCACATTTGAATCCCCTCAAATCATTATGTGTGGAGCGTTATTAAGCAAAAGTCCAACAAGTCCTGGTCGATGCGCTCACTCGTGCCCTTACTATGAAGGCGTACGAAAATTGCGAAGGAAAATTTGAACCGAGCTTTTGACACGTTTAGGACCTTACGACCTGGTTTATTCATTGTATATGATTATATTGAATAAGCATGACCGTTGAGATGTTTCGTAAACTACCTGTGTTTACTTAGACACAGTTTGAGAAATAATGCATAAAAAAAGTTTAAATTGAATCGTATATATATAATGCTTTATGTTACTGGTACTTGGGATGGGATTATTCCATATTTGGTAAATTTTAGGTAACTTACTAATGGAATACAAGCTTGCTAAGTACTTAGTTACGCTGGTAACTATTCGGACTTGTTAAGTGCTCTAACACACAGAGAGACATAGTCTCATTTTTTCCTATAAATACTGTTCTTGTAGCATTCTGTAGTGATTTGGAAAAAATATCCATCGTTACTATTAACGTGCTAAAATGAATATGTATGTACCTACGTACTTAGGCTGATCTGATCGCGTTAATGGGTAAGCCTATAGGAGTTGTATATGGACACAGGGCACGCACAGCACTGAATCCCGTTCATATCCCCCGTTCTTGCAGTTCGCTCTGGTATCTAGTTTGTAAGTGGCCTGACCACAATAGGATACCTGTGTGGCGAGGTTTGTTGTCCGCTCCTGTGGCCGATGGCGGATAACGTTACCATTCCTTACATGTCAGGAATGTCCTCCGCCAAAGGGGGCTTACGGTTGCTCCTATCGTAAATACACATGGATACCAGGTTCCCCACGGCCGCCAAACACAGGGAAGCCTTATCCGGCAATCCCTTGTTCACGAAGGCAATAATACTACAGTAATACTATGGGACTACCAGCGGAGGTGAAGCTGGAATGAGATAAGTGCCTAGATGTGACTATATAAGACGCAAGACAAAGATCGTGTCTTACACGACTAGTACTGATTGGCGCCGTACTTCCGATGGCAAAGACTCAGCATGGATTAATGGATACCTTAGATAGATCTGTTGTCGGTGCGTCTGAGGACGAGGGTCATGCGGGGCCTGACTTCTCGATTTCGGTGCACGTTCAACGGTGGAGCCCTAACACTGTCAATGCATAGCAGGAGTCCACTAAACTTTCGTCCCTATGGGTTTTTCACCTACCGCTTGACACGATATGGAACCACAAGTAACGGCTCAGAAGCGACAGGGGCTGTAGCCGCAAGGAATCCACGCATTAATGGTTTTTCATTAGGCGAAACGTCATCCTCTAAGCCGGAATCACCTGAAGCATCCACCGCATAAAGGTGAGCAAGGGAAAAGCTCTACTCCTGACAAAGCTGACAGAAGCGAACTCAATATAAGCAACAATAATGCAGAACAATAAGAAGAAGAACGACAACAATGATAACAAAGATGGCAGCACTCGTAGCAACCGCAACTGTTGCAATAAAAAAAAAAAAACACTGATTGCATCGATAATTACTCGCTCTAGTGTTAAAAACTATTAAACATATACCTGTAGTGATTGAGGTAATGATCTGCTAGGCCTTTGTGTCGCGTGTAACTGTAATTATACGACTATAGTTATAACAATTGAAAGTTGCAGCTTTCAATAAAGGCCAATGAGAAAGTGAACAAACCGTCTCTCAAACCACCGCAAGGCAACGAAGTATTTGGAGTAGTTTTTGCCGCCTCGGCTTAGGTACTCTTAGGTTTATTATTTATTTATTAGCGCATCAATAAATGACTGAATAGTTAATTAATGATTTACGTATGGGTTAGTTTAAAATAGTGGTCAGAAAAGATACGTTCGTAGCGTTCTCAAGGTCTGGACGAACCCATAATCATATTCCCAAGTATTAACTGGAGCTTAATTTGCAATAAGTAGGACGGCAGACCTGATTATCTGTTGGATCAGACCTGAAAATCAGTGTATTTTGAATTTACAGCAAAACTTAGAAATGACACCTTAGTGATTACAGCTGGATTTTTTGAAGAGGGAACGTATGCGTGGAAGGTCGTCTAAGGCTCAAATTTGAAGAAGAAGGCATCGTTCTTGAAGCTGGTTTTTCACAACAAAACATGCCCAGAGTAACAGTCGCAGTTCAAAACACAAGAGGAAGAACACAGATTAATATACCGAGATAGCCCGTGACTGGCCACCCTAAATACATACACAAACGTAAATCGATCAAGTACATCTGTACCAAGTGGTTGAACGCGTGACCAGATCACAACTGTAGAATCTAGTTCAAGATTTAGCCCTAGAGTGGCTCATGAAAAATTTGGACGCAATCTCACGCACCGCGCCAACCGTCACTTAATTATTGTGTTTAATGTAAGCCCATTCTGTCGTATTCATTGTTTGTTGTCCACTTCTACCCAATGGGCAGGGGCCCGTGTGTCCTGCCGATTGTGCTATTTTTCAGAGAGCGAATACTAATATCAAATAGTACTATAAGGCAATTTACCGCCTTTAAACTTAGTTCTCACCGTTGTGGCGTAACAAAGAGGCACTTTTTTTTTAAGAGTAATCTCCCGATTTTTACAGTGTTTTTATAGAAGTTAAGCTTTAAAATTTCCTACGACGAAAGGCGTTTGCAAAAATGTTAAGAAAGTCTTAGAATTAAGAAATAGAAAACAAGAACCTATCACGAAACGAGTCATCTATAGAGCGGACTAGTGGGAGCCCTATTCCTGATGGCATTTGGAAAAAATCGGGTAGAACAGCGAAATATCGTAGAATGGCGTTTGCCCCGTAGTAAATAGCGAAAGATTGGCTGTGAGCTAGCTGCCTTCCGAAAAAAGTCGTCCTGTAAGCTGCTGGCTATGGTCTTTTATATCAGAATCTTCTATCGTACGGAAAGCAGCGTGGGTCCCTGCCATAACATAATAGTATTGTACGTTTTGTCTTATATTAATAGTGTACGACCTTTAGAAAGTCCGCGTTAGAAGCACATCGTGTAACTGTACGGTGCGTTGCCGAATAGACAGAAAACATACAGTTAAACAACGATACAGCAAGGAGAAACCAAAGTTAAACAAAGTAGCTCTTAATTAACTGATAGTGGATATCAAAGCTCTTGCCTAGCACAACTACTTAGGACTACAAATATAGAAGGTACGCAGGTGGCAATACCTGGCTGTCAGAACTAAAAGCTCGTAAAAGCGGCCTGAAAGGCAACAAAGTTCCACCTGATAGGATAAGGACATAATGAGGATGGATGAGTCGATGGTGTTAAGCCCCAGACTAAAAGCGATATATCCCAATGTGTTTTAGCATATACACATGGGTTTGTACATATTGTTTATATTGGCACTTGTATACATTCATAAAAATATGCGATGTCATAAGCGAATCTTGTCTATTTTTAGGAAAACTATATACTCCTACAAGTTCGCAGTTTTCTCTACCTTATGGCTGGTTGTGTTCTATTATTGCAAGACACCTCCATATGCCGCATTCTGGCAACAGCCACATGCACTCGTCTGAAGGCTATGGCGGGTGCTTAGACAAGAAAAGACTGCGACTGAGATAGACCGGTATCCATCCGGTAGAAGAAAATGGGTATAAGAAAATATTTTGTAAACCTGGCGGTTTAATATGATGAAGTAGCCAGCTCCAATCTTGTCGATATGGCTTGGAGGAAACGGAAAAGAGGGCAAAGTTCTTTAAGTCAGATCCTCATAAGAATGT